>NC_089196.1:31361303-31401303 GCF_963930695.1 Labrus bergylta | reverse complement strand
GACACAATGCAAGAATCTCATTAATTGACCCACTATTCAGGTTACTGACCTCCAGTTTACTTACCGCCGTTAATCCTGGCTGACATCCTACAATCTGAACCTCAAACACAGGAGCAAATAATGAAGGCAAAAAAAAGATTAAGAAGGAGAAACACCCACAAACACGTGCTTAACGCTAATCTTAGACGGACATACATCACAACTTTTTAAAGATACTCGAGCCCCCTCCCATGTTGCTACGGGAGCCTCAGTGTAAACAGATATGTGTGTAAACAACGACAGACTCTGACACCATCCTGAACAGCAAGTTTGTCCCTTATTACAAAAAGTGATGCATCATTTTTCTTAATTAATGAGCGACGATGTTTCCGCATCCATGACTTGCATCTCTTTCTTTCTGTCTATTTTTCTTTTCTAGGTCATTCCCAGTGCTTGAAAAAAAAACGAGATCCCGTCCAGGGCAGAGAACACAAACAAAAGCAAAGAGACGATTTTCCAAACAGCTCATGTGGACGGATGGAGAACAAGAACATGTACTTAGCGAAGCCGAGAGGAAACACACACAGAGAGAGAGGCGTGAGCTGAATGAACGATTAGTTTGAACTAAATAGACAAAGTGTAAACGCCTTTAGGTCAACGTACGTCTTACAAAGTAAATATATGAGAAAGCTGGGAGAAAAGACGGTGACAAGAGGTGTTGGCCCTCCACTCTGATGTAAAAAGGGAAAGACAGGGAGCCTTGGCAGGTGCGTTACATCTGAATAAATGCAAGCAAGGATTTTCTTTTTCTTTTCTTTTTTAACAGAACAAAACATTGAAAAGGAAAAAATAAAAAAACAGCAATAAATAAGAGTGTTAGAGAGAAACAGGTGGAGGAGGTAATATGAAGAGACAAGAGGGAGTGACAGGAGAGGAGAGAAGGAAGCAGGAGAGGAGAGAAGCAGAGATGGTGGTACTCACTCCAAAAGTGACGGTCTTGACTGGCATGCCTGTTGGCCCTCCACTCTCGCTTTCTTAACTTTTTTTCCTGCGTCTCTCAAACACACCGGCTGTCTTTTTCTGTTGCCCCCCCCTCCCCTGTGAGCTCTGCAGCGCAGGGCACGCAGACCCTCGTCAAACGTAAACACCAACACAGACACACAAGTGTACACACGCCCAAACTCTCTCTCTCTCTGACACACACACACTTGAGTAGGCATGGTGGGTGGAGAGTCTGTGGAGGGTGGGGGTTTGGGGGACGGGGGGGGGGCACAGGGTTTTTTATCTCTGGAGGAATGCTGCCTGTATCTAGAGAGACACATTTCACACCCCAGACAAAAACAAATGCATATCCCACCACTCTGCAGCCGCGCTCATTTTAGAAGTTCTCTAACTTCACTTTCTCGTTTTATATTTCTTCTCTCTCATCTCCATCTTTTCCTCACCCTTCTTCTTTCCTCCATCGGTCTCTATGTTTGACTCTCCACCTTTCAGGTTTTTGTTGCACCCCCCGGTGTCACCCCAACTTTCTCCCCTCCTTTCTCCCTTCTTCCCCCACAACGTCACGCCCATCTCTGTGTCTCCTGTATATTTGTTGACAGCCGCACAATTATTTTTTTTTTTTAGTCCGAATCCAGAAAAGCGGAGAGTTACTGTGGAGAATGGGTGTGTGTTTTTTCTTTTTTTTTTTCAAAGTGGGTCTCTTTCAGTCTGTGAGGTGACTTACAGTGACAAAGCGCATGGCGCAGGGGGGTGGGGGGGGTGGTTGCTGCCACCGCCCCGTGACAATGGGCCAGACACACGGGGTGGGGGGGGAGCACGGAGGGGCCAGCCTCTCAAAGGGTCCTGCCTCTTTTAATAAAGCGTCCGTCATTCCCCGCTTGAAAAGGGCCCCCTCTCCTCTCCCCTCTCCTCTCCTCTCCCCTCTCCTCTCCCCTCCTCTCTCCTCTCTCCCTCTCCTGGCTAAATGCTGGGAAAAGCACATCCCTGCCAAAACCATGCAGAGAGATAAATGCTTGTAGGAGAGGGGAAGGAGGGGGGGCCATGTAGAAAGGAGGGGACGCACTCGTCAGTGGCACTGGACCGTGACCTGGGCAAAAACATCACGTGGGACTTCTCTCCTGTCCACAGTCCTGAGTTTGGACAGTGACGAGGTCTGCCAAGGAATGCAGTGCAGGGGACTTTGTATGCTAATGTCCATGAAGACATGACAAATTATCCTGTGGTCCTCCACGAAGAGGGGGACTGCAACTCAGACTAAAACCTCTTTAGTCTCAGGCTGCTGAGAGTGACTCTGAGGAGTGAGAACTTATCTAGTCCTTAATGATTAAAGCTCTTTAAGGTGTCACACTGAGTGAGTGATGACAGGTTTTATAGGGTCGGGGTTTTGTCAAAACTCTAAAACCTGTTGGGCTCACATTTGATGTCTTGAAGTCGTCTAGTTTGACTTTTTTCACTTCAACTGCTCGAGGAGGAGAGTCTCTCCTCCTTATCATTTAGTATTTGCCTACTTGCACATAGCTCTGTATATATATATATATATTTATTTCTCGTTTACTGCACATAGTTTTGTTTACATCTGTTAGTCCGATCACTGTCCACTTATATCTACTCTTTTTATAATTTGTATTTTAAGTTAAGTTTAAGCTTTAAGTTGTATTTCAATTGACACTTTATATTTAGGTTTAAAATGTTTCGTCTGTCTTAAGGCCGGCCTACACGAGAAGAGTTATAAAATCTGACCAGATGTTAGAAATATAAGATAGATTTAAGTGTTTTGTTCCAATAGTGTGTGAACTAAGCATCCATGAGTGTCGACTGAAAACTCTGGAAATCTTCAAAATGTCTTGAAGTCAAACGTGACTTTAGAGTAAACAAACATGGCCGACAACAGGCAGGAAGAATTGGTCTATTTTTGTCCTGAAAAATCACCCAGACAAATGTAAAAAAAAAAAAAAACTTTGGTTGAAGTTGTAATAACGGCCTTCACACGGGCTGTCCGTGTAGAACGAGCTGGAGGTGAGTTTAAATTGATTTGCTGCAGTTGTTGAGCTTCCTTCTTCAGTCAGCGCTCGTCCCAATTGGCTATCGTTTATGTGATAATTCACATCACAGGATATTGGATGGTAAATATTAAACATGTTTAATATTTAAGATTTGAAACTGATGTGGCCCCATTGTTCTCCAGAGGATATCAGATCACTCTTAACATATCTCATACTAAAGGAGAATCAGGCTAGATCATCTTAAGAACCATCAACAAATCAGGACTCTGCTAAGTTTTGTTCAAAGGGGAGAATTGGGCCCAAAATCTACCTGGATATCTTGTAAGATGAGATTAGATAAGATATCTTTAATGTCACTCTGCAAGTACAACAAAATATTGTTGGAGCAATCCTGTAGATGCCTAATATCAGAAATATACAAATACTAAAACCAAATGTTCAAATAAGAAATACAATTAAATAATACGATATAGTATACAATATACAATTCATTTGCAGGTGACAGGTATATATAGTGTGTAACCCACTTTTTATCTCTCTAAAAAAGATCTTGAAGGGGTCTTAAAGTGTTGGATTCTAACATATTTTGGTATCTGATCATAGCCGGGGTCAAATATTTTCTAGCTTTTTATTGAGGTTTTCTTTTTCTACATCTCAGACGAGCTACATCAGTATCTTCTTTTAAAAAACACATTTTTATCGTAAGGCCTTCTTATGATCTTTGTTTCATCCAGGATGTTTTCATTTGTTTTACTGTTAACTTTAGCCAATCTTTGTCTCGGTTTGTTTCTCTTTTCTCTGTTAGTTGGATGATTGCTGCCCTGTTGTTTTATTTTTCATGCTTTTATTAATAGGATTTTATTGTTGTGTATTTGACTGTTGGGATTTTTCTTTTTTCTGTAAAGCACTTTGTGACGTTGGTTTCGATAAGTGCTTTATAAATAAACTTTAATAATAAAAAAAAGAGAAAATATCTTTGTAAAACACAAACACTTAAAGGAGCCATTGGGCTGCATGTGGTCGAGGTCGTGCAGGTCTTTGCATTTAGGTATATCACAAACTCCTTCAGACGGATGTTTCCTCACTGACTGTCACAGTGTGTGGCTGAGGGAGCCTCATTATAAAGCCATGACCTCACTCTCGCTTGTAACAGGGTTGATTTAGGTTCGGGACAGACATGCCCTCTGCACCCCTGAATCGAGCCCCCCTCTCGCTGGCAGGATAAAGGCCTACAGCTGTCCACGTGTGCTGCTTGTGCTGCTTTATCGCCCGTGTCGTGATGCCCTTAGAGAGCAGAGGCAGAAAGTTGAAAAGGCGGGGGAGGAATCAACATGGCCTCTGATAGTCTGTCAGCTGTCTTTCTTCAACCTGACACACTCTTGGCCTTTTGTCTGCCTCCTATTCTCACTGCCTCTCACACACACACTAATGCCCTCAGGATAAATCGATATCAATTCCTGATTCCAGCCTGACAGATAAATTGAAACATACAGGGGCGGGATGGATGGAAAATGACTTCCATCTCAGTTTGCTGTGGGTCGGCTTCAGCAGGCTTCAAATGATCAAAATCTTCTATTGGGAAGCAGAGGCTCAAACTAGACAAGAACGTCTCGTAGAGGAAGGAAACATGACACTTCTTGTGCATTTCAGCTCGCTGGATAAGATCCACAGTCCAGAGTTGAATATAAGTGGCTGGAAACACATGAATTATAGAGGAAACATGGTCGTCTACTCACTCTCCAGGCCAACAGTGAAGTGGTCTCCAAGCAGCATCTTGTCAGAGTGCTGGAAGACTCTCCCAGGAAAGAACAATATCGTGTATTAATATTTATACTGAGAGAACAGGGGGCTTGGATTATGAATAAAAAATCAAATATGGTTTGTTTCTGTTTTTGTGAGCTTTTGTTATTCAGTGTCATATCGGCCTCCATGTGTCAGTGTGATGCTCTGCAGTGTTGGCCTGCAGCAGCTTCAAAGAGAGTCTGGGCTGGGTCGGGCTGATTACTGCAGTCCTGGCACAATATTCACACTCACACACACACTCACACACTCTCACACACTTTCAACTCCTTATCCGTGCTTCAGCTCCTCCTCAGAAGCTACATTAAGCTCGCCTGGCCCCCTGAACTGACAGAGGAGCGGTTTAGCTTTGGCATTAAGCGGCGGCGGCTGTTAAAACTGTCTTCACTCTGTAGACAGATTACATATCACATGTTGGAGCGAAACGTACTGGATCACTCCTGTGTGCGCAAAATCATTCAGCCTCAGCAAAATGCACATGCCCTGCAGCGTGATAAAGCAAAGCTGACCTGTGGAAGACAAAAACAAGGAGTTAGAGATAAGAGAAGGACAAGGAAAGGAGGGATGAAAAAGATGAAGGGGATAGCAAAGAATGACAGCGAGCGATATGTCAGCGCAGGGTTCGGGTTCCCATTAATCATCATAAGCGGAGAGGAAGGGGAAATACAGAGTGAAGATGTGCAGGAGGAGAGAGAAGCTGTCCTCACATCTCTCCACCATCCCCTGGCTTTTAATGTGCGTATAGTATCAGAGCACAGGCTGGGAAATGCAGGCTTCATAATTCAAAAACAAAGACTTAAGGCATCAGTCACAACCAGGCCTCGGGACGGTTATTCAATCAGTCTGGTTAATAGACACAGAGCTGGAGCGGCCCAGCTTTCCAGACTCTATTTCAGACCTAACTAAGTCTGCATAGACTGAGAGTTCACCTGTCCCTGTTCAGGTAACTGTGTGAGGGAGGCATAATGCTTCTCTTAAGAAAACAACTGTACAGGGTATCTTAAAGAAGAGATGCATCAGAGCAATAAAGTCACCCGACGATTTTCACATTCTTCCAATCTGGTACATTTTAAGGGTTGTGGTTGAACCCATGTTTTGCCTTTTTTATGTATTTCCAGTGCCAGTTTCTTACATTTTAAGGAATCACTGCAAACGTCTGAACCCTCCAGTTGACTACAGCGTGTGAGTTTGGTTAAAACAATGGACGCTAAAATACTGATGGCATTTTCCAGAGAGAGGGCACTCACTCCTCTCTGAAGCCCAGCGTTGGTCTTAACACCGAGTGAATGACTCAAATTAGAGGAACAGCTGGGCTCATTTACGTCAGATTTCCATACATAAATTGCAGATTTCTTTCAGCTAGGTCTGTCACAATGCTGGAAATCCAACTCTGATAAGATAGTAACAATTAGTGATGCAGCGATGCATCACTTTAACATCGATATCGGCCCTGTAGACATCGGCAAATAATGTGGCATGAAGCGATGTCAGTATCCGATGTTTATTTGTTGAGCCAAATCAATTTAACGCTGACATCTAGAACACCTAACTACTGATTCAGAGACAGAGTTTGTAGCCTAACAGGTGACTTCATCTGCTTAATAAAAAACATTGACTTGTTTTCATTGTCAGACATGAGAGAAAGAGTTTGCATGTGGGAGTCATGAAACAAACATCAGTATTAGAACCGGCCCTGATTTCCTCAATCAATACATCTCTAGTCACAATCAAATATTGATACCTATTTTTACAAAATAAAACTTTTAACACTTTAAAGGCTTTATATCTGATCTTTTGATCCAGCAGGTGTCGCCCTTGAGCACCAGCATGAAACCAAAACAACTCGCGGTGCATTGTTGTGTTAGCATGCTAATGCTAGCGATCTTTATTATGCTGGTATCTTCACACTGCATGTAAATTTACCTGAAATGAGCGTGATCTAGAAACACAGTTAAGCAGTGAGTACAGTATGTTATTCTTCTTTTCTCTAGTCCCTCAATTAAACAACTTTTATACACGAGGGGAGGAGTCAGCCGGCCGTCCCGACGATGTAAACAAAGTGAAGATAGGACTCTGAAAACTCTGAAAACATCACAGACAGTGGGACTCGGGTGTTACACCCATTGTAGACAGTCATGACTCACAGAGTTATTTTCAGAGGATATACTTGATTTATATTATATTTAAGTGTGAAAAATCACATATAAAGACTTTAACAAAAGTCCTAGGTAGGGCCAGGAAATTAATCAAGTTTAAATTACGATTTTGTCTTCCCTCAATCGTATAAAAAAGAAACTCTAGAGTAAAGGATTCAGTGCTGCAATGCTGCGCTTGTTTTGATCAAAGGTTTGAATGATTTAGTGCTCAGAGGGTTCAAATGAACAAATGCTTGTGATTCACTTGTTGTATAATCAACCAATCTTGAATAATAATCGTCATCTCAACAGCAATCAAGATAATCGTGATTAGGATTTTGGCCTTAACAAAGCAGCTCTAGTCCTCTGTATCAAGTTTCTGCACATTGCCTAAATTGCAGAAATACATCAGCAGCGTTTTGTGCACTTTAAGAGAGTGAGACCTCCTCTGCTCTCTGTCAGTTTGTAAAAGAGACATAGAAGTTATTGAGGACCTAAATATTTGCCGACCTGTGAATTTGAAGGGACATCTGATTTGCTTGTGGCGTCTTTTTTGTCATTCAAAAATTTGGGATTGCATCGTTTTAAAACTTGTGGTATCAGAAAAAATGTCTAAAAGGAAACAAAGTACGAGACATTTGGACAATTTTAGTTTAAAAAAATGTTGTGGGTGACTTCAAGGTGCCTCCCGGTTATATTTTCCTCAGTTGTTCTTTTTATCGATTTGTTCCATGTGACAGCTTGAAGTGAGTCACTTTCATCGGAATGGGGACGGGGACATTTCCAAACATCTCTTTTTGCCTTTTTCTCATTTTTCATCAGCGATTGGAAATGTTGAGGAAACAGGCCGGGAATGATAAGATGAAAGCAAAGATGGATGAAGAGAGCAGAGAGCACGCAGCTCGGCTGAAAGAAGGGGGAAGCCGTCCGGGGTGCGGCGTTGGCTGTGATGATAAATAATCGGCCTGGAGAGCTTCAGCGAACATGTGTCACAGTCGGTGTGTGTGTGTACTGTATTCTCTTCTGCAGCCTTGTTGACAGCGCGATGGCATCTCCATCTCCACAGCTTTGCTGAGTCAGACTTCTCTATCAAACCCCTCCCCATCTTCCCTCATCACCATCCATCATCATGTTAGCTACACTGACCTAAAGCACAGAGGGAACCATCCAGGCTTCAAAATATTGACAGCTCTTAATTAACAAATAAATCCTTATTGGATCCATCGATCCAGAAGCTTTCTATTTGAACAGTTAATCTACTGGCTGTGCCGTCGGGTTTATTTGGAAATGATGTGTTAATAAATATTAAATATCCTCAATTCAGGATGATGCACTCATCAGTCAGGACAAGGGCATTCGATGTAAAAGACAATAAAAGCTGAGACTCCACTGCCTGTCTGCCTTCCTACACGTTCAAACCCTCTCTCACAAACACACACTCATGACCTCGTCAACACAAGCTTTCACCTACAGTGCAGTCAGTACATGCAGGTGCATACACGCTCACTCTCATAGTCAACACACGCTCGTATGCAGCAGGCGTACAGTTCAGGCAGCGGTATACTCAAACTGAACACGGCCGTGCAACTCTTCATCCTACCATGAGGGAGGGGGGGAGCTATTTTGTTTTTTAAAGAAGATATAGTGTGGTCATCATAGTGAGGTTAAGGTGGACTTTTAGCACGCTAGAATAATCATAAAAGTACAGTCTGATAGTGATGTTCTTTTTGTTACGATCCCACCACTCTGCAGGATACAAATCAAGGTTTCTTTAACTTTAAATCTGACTTTTGTGGAAGTGTATTCAATACATATTAAACTCTCTTTTAACTCCTCGATCCTGCTTGTGGTTGGTCTAGTCCAGTTTTACAGTAACTAGTCATAACAGCTTCATAATTAACCTTTGGCGTTTAAAAACAGACACCCTGATCTCGAGGTTTAATATCGGTGGACTGCAAGAAAATAAAATAGCATGACACCACGTTTATGTTTTTGTGAGAAAAACTGAGGGAAAACTGGGTTTAAGCATTTTGAAAAGAGAATATTAAAAGTTTATTGTATTCTTTTGAGACTTGTTGAAATAACTTTGAGTAAAACTGTAAACTAGACTAACAAAGACTCTAGGTGTTTTCGGGAACAAACAGTTCTGTGGACTTTTTGAAGAGGAACGATCCACTCGGGAGTTCCCTGAGAACTACACACCATGGGGACTTTTTTTCTGTCTGCATTCACACCGCCACGGTACCTTCTCTGAAGCAGGAGCTGAAAAACGGTTCCTCTAAACGGGGTTCTAGGAACTGAAAAAGTTCATAGTTCCTGCGGTGTGAAATGATTAAAAAAGAAGAAAGGTTCCAACGGTTTCTAGAAGTTTGAAGAAGTTCCTGCGACCCTAAAACACCTTACTTTAGTCAAACTGATATTATTATGGTGTTATGGGGAGAGGAAGCATCAATAGCACAGTTTACCCTGGTCTGGTCTGGTCTGATCTGATCTGGTCTGGTCTGGTCTGGTCTGGTCTGGTCTGATCTGGTCTGGTCTGATCTGGTCTGTGTGTGGACCAGCTGAGAATGTTTGGCTTTGAAAAGTCAAGCAGACAGAAAGGTTGTCTGGGTAACGCCTAGAGCATCCTTCAGCACTGATGACACTTTTCTCTCTTACTTGAGGTCGGACCCTCCCTGTTGGAGGGGATTTGTAGATGACCTACGATTGCATATTTTTACACTGACTGTTTAAACACTAGTAACATGATTGTTCACCGGAGGGGCGTACTTTAAAGCTTTTTGGACTTTCCGACCCGCACTTCTTTTGGAGTATACCTCCACTGTTACCCATGCACTCTGCGCATTCACCTGGAACACATGCACATGCTCGCATGCATGCACATCCACTGTTTTTTCACTTTCTCTCTTTTTCTGCAGACCAAAGTCTCAACCTGATGACAACTTAAGGTACATAAGGTTTCAAAAGAAAACGATGAGACGTGTAAAATAAGTTTGTAAGGTGGTCACAAGGGGACAAAGTTAAAAGGTTTGACCGGATTTTAAAAAGTGAAAAAGACCAAACTGAGCTTCTTTGATTAGATTAACAGTACGTGGACATTTAAAATCTATCTTTACATTTCTCTAAGATGAAATCCATTCTGCTCAGTTTGAATACTTTTCAGTGTTTGAGTGTCTTGTTCTTGTCCTTTTTTGAGTCCAATTTCTAAAAAGAACAATTGGTTCATAACTCATATACTTAAACTATGATTGGATAAACGTTGTGTTTAAGTATGAATGTGTTGAGGAAAAGAGTGATGGACCTTCTAAAGCTCTTTATAACCATCCCACTACAGAGAACCTGTTCTGTAGATGTGCTCGGCTTTTATGCAGCCATTAAGGTAATGGTTACTTAAGCTCCGTTGAAAGTTTTCTCTGTAGGTGAGATTTTTCCCATGAGGTGTCTCGCTGCTGCAAAAAGCCAGAAAAGATCAGTTCTTAATGGGTCAGCAAGACGAGGAGAATCTTGCTCTCCTGTCGTCCTCCTAAAGTTGGTATCTGGCCAACTGAGACATTATTACACGACTTCTGCAGTTCTGCACAAAAGCAGCGAAGCCCCCCTCTACCTTTTAATCTGTAGTCTGTGCCGCTGGTATCAATAACCCTGGGACAAAAATGAGAGTTACAATATTTGAATAGGCCACGGCCTTTCACATGTAAATTCAACTCTAACCCCCCTAGCCGAAACAAATTACAGCCAACTGCTGGTGGCTGGACATGAATGGGCTTCCTAATGTAGTCTGCATCTACAGTGAGCCGGGGAGCAGCTGGAAAAGAGAAACTGAGACGGGGGAGAATTTATGTGACAGTGCAGAGTGGGACAGTTTGTTGTTTTTTTTCTCTCTACATATTGAGTCTGCCATGCAGCCGTACTGTGACGAATGGGGCTTGGCTCCCCAAGCATCTGTCTCCAAGGACTCACTGAGGGGTAATTAGAGCTGTGGGAGGATATGGGATATTCTCCAGGTCTACTGACTATGAATGGTGGCAAAGGGGACGGGCCCTTTACACAGACCTCTGACATCTAAGGATTCTGTTTTTTTAAGGAGGGAGCGGGGTGGGATGGGGGCGTTTGATGAAGCGTTACATTTTGGGTCAATTCAATCAGCCCTTAGGGAAACAGTCATTGTTAGCGGGACCAGATTTAAGGTTGCGCAGAGCTTTATATTACCAAACTGGTTTAATAACATTTAACCTGAGTGAACTTTAAAGTTAAGGTACGGTCTCTGACTTGCTTTACTTTTGTCTGCCCCGTTATGATACGGTTGTTTTCAGTACATTTCTCAGGATGCAGCCGCATTGCCAAAACTCGGGTCCAACAGGGTTACAAACATGAGCGGTTAGGATCATCAGGATGTGAACAATACTGTATCAAGCAGCGGCAATAACTGAAGTGAAGCATTGGGACTCAATCATCTCAGTAACAACTGACCACTAAACACTTTACACTGAATGGTTTTCCTTTCCTGATGTGCTCGGCCAATAGAGTCACATTGAGAAGATATCAGAATAAATAAAAAGTCTACATTTTCTAAATTGAAAGATTAATGACACTACATAGAAGTAACTGCATTGAGTGTGTATAAGAAGGCCAACATGGCATCACCAATTTAGTTTGAAGCATCATAACCTTTTTGCCTTCGCTGTGTTGGTTGCCATATCTGGATGCGATGGTGGGACACCCATTGCTACTTATCTTAAGACATAAATCATACAGAAGCTACGCTGATTGTTTTAGAGCTTAGTTATAGCTCCAAAGCTTACCCTACATTATGTTCTATATGACTCTAAAATAAATTACAAAATGAGCTGACTCCGTGATGCATCGGAGAAGACTTTAAACTTGCTCATGAGGGTAATAAACCCAAAAGGTTAATATCTACTGAGGTAATAACAGGGGAAATATTGTCAAGGTTATAGCGTCACATCAAGTTATTTGTATATAGAGCAGGGTATTTCCCACAACCCAACGATACAATACGTATCACCATACAGAGGCGTCGATATGATACAAATTGTGATATACATTGATGTTGGATAATCTCCATGTCCTGCAGACTTCAGAGGCGTATTAAGGGATCCTACGACTTAAAACACTTCACTTCAGGTCCTCAGAGATCCTAGAAATACATTTAAATACTTAGATCCCAGAGCTACGGCTCTGGTGTTATTATGAACTGCACCATGGGTCAGTTGTCTTTTAAAACTGTCATTTTTGCAGCCACATCTGTAACATCTGCATCCATACATGTATTTGCAAGCAGCACATGACGATATATTGCCATATGGATTTTATAGTATATGCCCAAGCTGTTTACACACCAACAGACCGGTATCTCTACAGTTCTTTTGTGCAAGGACTCAAAGTGACTTTTTGTCAGGATTTTGTAACTCGAGGATTTCCTTTCAGTTCAAGAGGTTCAAACAATCAGTCCAAACCGTTGGCTTGTTTACAATCTGCATGATCACCTGACTGCTCATGTTTGTTGCGCGTTATTGAAGAAAATACATTTAAAATCTTTATCTCTTTGGTAGTATGATGATGCTACAACAACATAGATTGTTAAATCTCTGTAAACTTTAGTTTTCCTTTAAATGTGCAACAACGGGGAATGAAGTTAAGTAGTTTGGGGCTCGTGGGTAGAAAGGGGCGCTGTATCACTCTTTCATAAACACAGTTTGAGGAAGCAGACACCCGGTGGCAGGGATTTGGTTTATGCTGTATTTGCTTTCCACTGCTGTGTTGGCTCAGAGCCAGTGAGGGGGGGGGGGGGGAGGGGATCTCTCGCTCGATCTATCACTGCAGCACTCTGTGTCTCTGTTCTGTTGGATATACAAGGTGTACATCTCCCTTTGATCCAACCCGGTGATCATCCCTGTATTTTATATTCTCCCTGTCCTCGCTTCATCATTGATCGAATCCATCGTCTGAGTTTTTAATTCTAACAGGTTGGTGTTTTCATTCCTACCTGACACATTAAGACAAACAAGAGTTGTTGTTTTTTTCAGTCATTCACACACTTGGTAAAAGAAAATTCAAAATAAAAAAGGAAAAAGACAAATTTCCAGAGCATACGCATTCAAGAGCATCACCAAGGGGGAAGACAATACTCCATATTGTTGTGTGTTGGGCCAGCGGCCAGAAGGGAACTGAGATTTCAAATGTTTTTTGTGCGTTCTTCTTGTCTCTATAATCCAAATGGTTAATTGAAGTTCAGTAAAGGTTGGCCAATCTGTGCTCCAGAGTGTTTGGGAGCAATATGGAGATCGGGAGAGTGGGTTTAGGAATCCGACATGAGAGCAAAGGGGCGAGCCAGGATAAGAGGGGGCAATCATCATAGGCAAGAGTTGTCTGGAACAAGTTTCCCAGCAGCCTTTATTGCACTCAGATAATCTCTCCTCCACACAGTGAGCATGGGTTTAAGATCATCTATTAGATAGGTGCAATAAAACGTTTGGCAAACCTGTCCCAGACTGGTTCAACAGATAAAAACAAACAGACAAAACACAGGCACAGCACTTCACAAACAGTGACAGGAAATACACAACAGCCACAATACACAAGACAAGACACTGACACATCAAAGGCACAGGCATATATCGGCAGGCCGCAACCACAACATCTATACTGCACAAACACCACAATAAGGAATCACACAAACACACACTGAAGCACAAACACGACAAAACTGACGCTCACAATCAAATACAAAACTTTTAACAGACGGATGCCATGCAAAGAAGATGAAAAAACATGCACACAAACACACCCATAAGAATAGAGGTTGACCCCAGAACATAAACACACCCCTCTCAGTTCCTTTCTCTTCGTCACACTCACTTACACACACCTAGACTTTAATCTTAGACACAAACACAGTGGCACAACTTATGCAAGCATATTTTCTAAACCAAAAGAACCCACAGGAAAAATACTGTTTGGTGTTATCACTAATGTGAGCCTGTGTGGTGCGAAGAGCTTTGTGTTAAAGCATACGCAGACGTGCTAAAAAGTTGAATTGGAGTCGGTAGGAAATATATCACATCTAATATTTTGCCCGTGGACTCTTGCCGTGTAATATGCTCTGCTTGAGGACAGTAAGTTCAGAGAAATCACAGACACCGATAAAAAGTCAAGTGAGGTACAGATACACACATTGAGTCATAATGTAAAATACAAAAAAAAATTACTTCTTACAGAAAAAAATAACAAAGAAAAATAACCAAATTAAAAAAATCAGCAAGTTAGTACAAAACGTCAAGCAAGGACAGGAACAAAGAAAAAGCTCCAGCCTGATCCCATGACACCTGACTGAATCAGCTCACAGCACAACAGCGACACTAGAAAGTCAAAGGAACCAGAACTACAGTACCATAAGCAACGACACACAACAAAAACAAGAGAGATAAAAAATAACAACAACAGCAGGGCAGTGACACACACTTTCAGTGACACATACAAGATGGTCATAAATACAATATATATATATACATATAGATATATAGAAATAGGAAAAAGCCAGGTATACGTGTTGCAGATATTTACTTCATCATCAAAGTGCCATACTCCTTGGCCATCCGGCATCTCAGAGCTCACACTACTGTCCTGATCGATTAGCCAGCGATGCACGGCGTGGGCCTAAAAGAACATACGACATAAAGACAGAGCCCATTAATCGCAACAGGGAGGAGCAGAGAGATGGAGAGACAAGAAAGAAGAGGGAGAGGAGAGGAGAGGAGGAGAGGAGAGGAGAGGAGAGGAGGAGAGGAGGAGAGGAGGAGAGGAGAGGAGGAGAGGAGGAGAGGAGGAGAGGAGAGGAGCGGACAGAAAACAATGGCAAGGATATGAGAAAGATTCAAAGAGGAAAAGGCGAAAACATTATATTGAGACACAGGTAGAAAACAAGGTGGGGGGGGGGGGGGGGGAGGGAGGGGAAGGAGGAAGAGAGCAGGAAGAGGAACCACCCCGCCCCGCCCTGCCGCCCCACCTCACCCCACCCGGTCCTATCCCATCCCACACAACCCTCCCCTTCCATCCCACAAAAAAAAAAAAAAACTCCCCCTGTGGGAAACAGGTCAGGTTAGGATGAGTGGTATGGAGTGTGATGCGGCACGGCACGAGGACGTCACACATACAGTGGTGAGCGCTGGGCAACGCCACACTGATGGCGATGGGAGGAGGATCTGGTGTTGATGGTTTGAGTCTCACAGATGGATCAGCTGTGGAGCGCTGCGACCTACACGCCCAAGATAGTCGAGTCGTCCTCAGTGTGTCACGACTGTGCAAGTGGCATCCAGACACGATATTTAGTGTACTTACCCAGAATTCACACACAGAGATGTGCAGTACAAAACACCACATCTACTATCTTTAACACAGACAGAAAACAACACAAGGTGGAGTCAGGCCTCTTTAAGAGATTTGCAGAGAAACGGTGCAAATGTTACATCAGCATTGCATCACAGAGACATAGAGCTAGTGACAGATACACAAACACAACAACAGTTATCCATTAAGAGCTGTCACCAGCAGTCGGGGAGGTCAAGACAACAACCAGTTTACACCTTTATTTTTCCCGCCAGAAAAGCACACAGATTGTCTGCTGCTCTAAGCCAATCAGACGGAGACAACAAAACATTCAGACAGTCTCCCAAACGTCTTCTTCAGATCTCCTCACACGGCCTCGGTTAAGATTCAAATCAAACCCACAGTGAGGCAAACTCTACTGCCGGTCACCCTGAAACACACACACTCACACACACACACACACACACACACACACACACACACACACACACACACACACAACAAACCCCATCTGTTACTCCTGACTGTTGTTGTGTCAGCACCAAAAAAACAACCCAACGCAGCTCGTTTCTTGACGCTAGCTGCCCCCAGTGTGGCAGGAAACACTTGTCAAGATTGAAAAAGGAAGAAAAAGGAATTAATTACCCAGTCATGGCTGCTTCTGCACATTTACTATTTATTTACAGTGCGTGTGTTGTGTTTGTAAGATGCTGTGATGCAGCCTGTCATACCATGAGAGCTGCAAAATAACTTTTATTTTAGACTGAAGGGCTATTTAGCAACAAACTGTTGATAAAAGGAGAAAACTGAAGATTGGCTTTTTTTTTAACACAGAGTACTGAAAAGTACAAACACACAGAAAAACATGCAAACTACAGCATGCCTAACTTCAGGACGGGGACTTCTTAGAACTATCCAACCTTCACAACAGGGTCCTAAGACGCTGACTAGACTCTTCTCCTCTGTCGCCCCCCGGTGGTGGAATGAACTTCCAAACTCCATGTGATCTGCAGAGTCCCTCTGCACCTTTAAGAAAAAGCTAAAGACCCAGCTCTTTCATGAATACCTACTAACTTAATGATGATGGTCTCCATATTATTGATGATGATGATGGTAATGACGATGGTTTTTGTTTGATAACGACGACTTATAAGATGGTTTCTATACTGATTAGAGCTCTCAAGAACTGCCCTCAATGTTGTGCTTTGCCTCTGGTCACTTCCTGTCAGCACCTGTGTGTCCAATCAGACTCAAAGCTGATCGTTTGCTCTTACTGACATTGTTCACTTTTTCTAGATCCTTGCTTGTGTTGTTCTTACTCTCTGATGTACGTCGCTTTGGATAAAAGCATCTGCTAAGTGAATTGTAGAATTGTAAAACTAGCCTTTCACAAGTTGTCAAGAATACACTCACAGGCCCTTTTTCCACTAAGTAGGTTCCAGAGCTGGGTCGGAGCTAGTGCCAAAGATAGCACCCGTTCTTTGTGTTTCGACAGCCAAAGAACTGCCAGAAAAATCTGGTTCCAGAGTAGCACCAACTCCTTGCTGGTCTACACGAGAGCACCGCTTACAATGGGGACTGAGTTATCGTGACCAAAATAGAAGCACGCAAAACTGTGTTATGACCACTTCAGGGACAGACCTGTTAAAGTTTCTTAAGTTTATACCTAATTAATGTTGTCGTCACATAACTTTACGACCTGAATTATATAATTTTAGAACACTTCTGAGTATTGAGTTGCATGCAATACATTAATTAATTAGAGGGCCGTACCACCAGCGTTCAGAAGGGCAACTAGAGCAAGATGGTGCAAAGTTTGTTAGAACCCTCTGGGGTCCCCTACTGGTCTGGGGCCCTGAGCCGTTGCCTGCTTTGCCTGTTGACAAGCGGCGTCTCTGTCTTCAATGTCCCAACCTGTTTCATCAGATTTTGTCTGGAGCTCACAAATGAAAACAGCTCTAGAGAAAGAAGCACAAACACTCTTTTCTTTCTTTTCTCTCCACAGCTAAGCACTTAAGGGGTTGCAAATGTTGAAGATAAAGAAACAACAAGATGCAGAACGTGTTATATTGTTGCAGGCAGGAAGTCTCTGATGCGTTTCAACCAATGATCAAACAGTTCTGGTAGAGTTTACTGGCTTCTTTAATAGTAGTCCATTGTAAAAAAAACAAGCTGTATTCAGAGTATGACAGAACAACACAGATCTTATCTAGAAATTCTATTAATATCTTCCACTAACTTCTATTCAACATGGTTCAAATTCAAAATAAAGAAGTGTGAGACCAGCCTACTAAAAGTCATCACCCTCACCAGTCTGCACCAGAAGTTACCAGTGGGTTCAAAACATAATTAATGTTGAGTATATGGGTTATATGTTGGCGCTCAATGCTCAATGAGGCCAGGAAAAAACCCTGGTAATCATAACAACAATTAGCAGAGGCATGTGGACATGAACGGACTACTTACATCAGCCACACTCGGCAAAACCAATTTGCCTTTGTTTACTCGCAAACAATGTGATCCGACTACGTCTGGAACATCATTCATCACGACAATAACTGCACAAGAGATGCTTCCACTCAACTCAAATGAGATGTAGTCAAAACTGTGCTTACACACCTTCAGACTAACCTGGTCAGATTTTAAATGTCTGTTAAATAATCGAGGAAATTAACCGTAAACCAAAACCCTCGTCTGAAAAAAAGATCCTTTTTAACGGACGCAATGTTCCCTCCCTCAGGATTTTCCTCATCTTTTTTACAATTGTAAGGACATTTGATCTCCAATAAGGACGGAGGTACAACACACACACACACACACACACACACACACACACACATTAGCATGGAGCAGGACCTTTTGTGTCAGTGTGTGTGTGTGTGTGCGTGAGAAAGACAAATGCATTATCTGGTAAACACATAGCAGCAGAAACAGACAGAGTCACCTCAAGGGTACAGTGAATCAAAGGGTGACAGCAGAGGCCAAAGCCTCGGTTAGGACACCCAAAAATAGACAAAAGCAGCAGTGGGGGGTGGGGGGGCTACAATGTACGACCTGGCGGGGCTTTAGTACACCTTTGACATTTTATCCAGTTTTTTCCAACTTTGCGAGCTTAAACGAGCGCTTAGCACGACCTTCATCTGTTAGAAGTATTTGCATTTGAAGTGCTCAGAAACACTGTGTGTGCATGTGGACGGGATTGAGTGTGCATATGTTTATGAGTCGGCGCTTGTGGGTGCGTGTACGTGATGCGCGGGGCGTCATCCGTAGAGTTTGTGGTGAGTTACAGAGCGTGTCAGCTTAAAACGAATAATTGGATTAAGTAGCAGACGGCTAGTGATGACAGGGAGAGAGGAGCGAAGGGGTGGAGGAGGAGGTGGAGGGGGGTGCTGATAAGAGTAACAGGCCGTTTGCTGCAGAGCCTCTGGGAGCCTCGGGGCAGCGAAACAGACGCGCAGAGGGAACTCAAACTGTTATGCTGTAGATTAGAGGGATAAAGGGATAACACACTGACAGTCTCTGGACATCCAACTAGCAGCCTCTTGGCATTTGAGTATACTTTACATCAAACTCCAAGACAAGCGTAAGACAACCAGTGTGAGTCATGGAGTGTTGGAGAAGACTCAGGTTTGTCCCCCGTTTGCTTTATGTGCTTTTAAAATCTCCCCGATGGCCTTTGGAGTACGGCTGCTCGGGAGGATGTTACCTCTCCACATTCGCTCGCTCATCCTTCCCACTGTCAGCTGCAGAGTGAGAGCTGAGGATGCAACTGAGTCAAGAGAGAGAGAGAGGAGTGCATGTCAGCAAAGGCTCATAATAAAGAAAAAGAAATGTGTGAGAGAGAGAGTGAGTGGAGTTGCAGAGTGGGGGAACTGTGTTAAATGTTCACACAGTTGACTGCAGGCGAACTGAAAATGTTCTTGAGCTTGTGTAGCGCTTTTCTAGTCTTTTACACCACAGGTCACAGCTACACATTCACACACTGATGGTAGAGGTTTCTGTGTAAAGTGACCATCAGAATGAACTTATCCCATTCACACACAGCCGATGAAGCAGTTGAAGCAACTTGGGGTTAAGTCCTTTGCCCAAGGACACATCGGACATGTGGCCTTGAAGGTCAAGTTAATTTATTATTATTTTTAAGATTTATTTTATTTTTGGGCTTTTTGTGCCTTTATTGTAGAGATAGGATAGTGGAAGGAGTCGGAAATCATTGAAATAAGTAATTTAAGGACACCTTTCCAAGGACAGCTGTCATTAAAATTAACCCATGAACACCAAGTGTTTGTGTCGACGTCCGTCTGCCCGTACCCCCCACCCCACAAAAGCTGTAAACCTAGGGGAAACACTGAAATCTGAATACATATTTGACACTCACACATAGCTAGGTCACCCAGGTCCTTTGTAGAGGTCAGTATGAATATCAATAAGAATACTTGCTTGGTAATGTAAGTGCCAGATTCTCATACTATATTATATAGTAGAATTGCATTAATTGATATGCTGTTAGAAAGTCTGCAGATGTTTTTAAATGAGAAAAAGAAGCTGTGAATCATTTGCGGTGAAGAATGGAAATTACAAAGTTATAGTACTAGTGGAGGGAAAAATGTTGTTGATGCTTATTGGGTGTTACAGATAGATCTGATACAGGGTGTTCATTTATGGAACAGCTGCAGTGATGAAATGAAAACATGTAAAACATTAGGAGAGTTTAAACACATTTTCAAGAATAACATTTACCAATTTTAAAATTGAACAGTCAATGTGAGAAATGGAATCAATATCAGTTGTAAGGTCTGTACCGTCTGCCAATTAATGTGTGTAATACATTATATCTGTTGCTTTTGTTGCTTCGTTATTAGTATTATTCGATTTTATTTTTCAAAGCTTATTCTTGGATTCATTTATCAAGCTAAAAAGATAAAAGGGGTAAGACTGGATAAGCTATTTAACTTCATCCTACACCCTTCTCCAACATGGACTGGTTAAGGAAAAATAATCGAGCCACTACAGAAAGTCTGCTTTGATCGTTGTTTGCTTTGTTTGAAATGTATGTTCTTATTTTATTTTTAAAACATGTTCGAAATAAAAAACAAATGAAATTGATCATTTCAAAGGACTCGATCGTCCTGTATGTTGCCTGTACTTCAGAAACACTTTTATAGATATACTAAAAAAATCCAGCAAGAGATGATGAAGAACACACTGATGCAGGATGATTATCGTTATATGCAGAGTTCCGTTAAACTGGTTAAGCTGCTGGCTGCACTGAGCTTTCATTAGAGTAAGCACTCCACAGGGAGAAACCAGCTCTCTGCTGCTCAATGGACCTGCACTGCCTCAATAACTCACACTCCCTCTGTGAGCACAGGCAGAACAATAAGCTGCAGAGCCGCTCTGATATACAAATGTCTTTAGCATTAAGAACCAAGCACCTTTCTCCAAACACCTATTCATCAGTCCAGTTTGTTTTAGCACTGCAGTGCATCCTCGATGGATCGTCCACCCTCCCGTCCATTATCCATCGAGTGCAGGAACGTCAGGTAATCGAGCTCTAATGCCAAGACTCAAAGTAGGCTAACGCCAGGCTAGCTCCTTGTGAAGAGCTGACACAGTGTCTAAACTAAATGGACCTCTACTAAATTATTCAACTCCTGAGGAAAAAAAAAAAAAAATCAAGTGGAGTTATAACAACGCAGCATCACCACCGAGGTGCTGAAGAGTAAAGAGCTCTTCTCAGAACCCCATAAGACACCTGATTTATCTCGTCCTCAGTTCTTCTTTCTATTCTGCACAATCTGCTGTTGTTAAAGGAGCTCTATTATGCTGATATATTTAAATACATAAATGTAATGTTACAATGTTGGATGTCCATCCTAAGTTTTTAGACACAACATACAATTCTACAATCCACTTAGCAGACGCTTTTATCAACGTACATCAGAGAGTAAGTACAACACAAGCAAGGATCTAGAAAAAAGGGAACAATGTGAGTAAGAGCAAACGATCAGCTTTGAGTCTGATTGGACACACAGGTGCTGACAGGAAGTGACCAGAGGCAAAGCACAACATTGAGGGCAGTTCTTGAGAGCTCTAATCAGTATAGAAACCATCTTATAAGTCATCGTTATCAAACAAAAACCATCGTCATTACCATCATCATCATCAATAATATGGAGACCATCATCATTAAGTTAGTAGATATTCATGAAAGAGCTGGGTCTTTAGCTTTTTCTTAAAGGTGCAGAGGGAGTCTGCAGATCACATGGAGTTTGGAAGTTCATTCCACCACCGGGGGGCGACAGAGGAGAAGAGTCTAGTCAGAGACTTAGGACCCTGTTGTGAAGGTTGGATCAGACGCCTTTCATTGGCAGAGCGTAGAGGGGGGGGGGAGTGTAGACCTGGATCAGAGAGTTAAAGTAAGGAGGAGACGTTTCTGTGTCTGTTTTGTAAGCGAGCAGCAGAGTTTTAAATTTGATGCGAGCAGTAACTGGGAGCCGGTGTAAGGAGATGACACATACACAGATACACAGTTGTTTCCTGCTGCTTTGAACGAGACATTACGAGACTTCTGCAAGACTTGTCCACAACCAGACGTCAGGTCCTGCCAACGTCTTAGAGCAAAGCATGGAGCTAAGTTGTAGGACGCACCCAGCCCGGCAATGTCCCATTTGGGGATTTGTAAGCTTTTTCACGTCCTATAAGGCGGTTGCTACAACTGGCTAACTAGGACTACAGTTTGTCGTTTGTTAAACATCATCATGTTGAACATGGAAACTCATCTACTGGTGAAAGTTGACCAATGTGTAGTTCCTGTAAAGGCTAACATTAGCATTTGTCTTTAGCGAATTGGGCTTCAGAAATGATGAAAGTAGTGTTTTATTTATGAAGATTATCTTGATGAACAAAACATGTACTGTAAGGGTCGTAAACTTTTTTCCCCACAGGGCTTATTTTTAGCAATAATCCAAAAACCCATAATTTAAACATGGAAGCTATTGCAGACGTGTGCTCAGCTCGAAGGAATAAACCAAGTCTATTGTTGTTCCTATTTGGATATCTCAGTCCTTTTTTTATTCATGTGTTATGTCAAAACAGGATGCAAAAACGATGTCCCACTGCGGCAAAAACAAAAATAATAAACAGATTGGTTACGTCTAATGCGATCAGGTTAAACTCAGACGCTAAAAAAAACTGATTGCTCTCATTCAATCACCTGTCTGCCATCACCTGGAGCCTTGGCATAAAGCATGGCATCCACCCAGGCTCTGCATAGTGCCCAGTAGTGGGAACCACACACACACACATTAAGGATAATATAATGGCAGTAAATAAACCCACATTTTGGCTCCAGCAGTGACTTCGGCACAGCAGGTCCTGGGAGATAAGTCCAACTTTTTTATGGAGAGCAAAGTGTTCAGTGAGCTTTATTCCTGATTGATTGATGATGCTGTTAGGAACCAAAGAGTGGAATCGAAATCCACGTGCCTCATTGAATCCACCAATCTCATAAATGTAAAATTGGTGGAATCAGTTCTTGAAACTCAACCCATTTAAGCTATGCTTTGTCCTTGTTCTGAATGAAATGGCAAGTGATGAGGCAACAATGGCCTCGTGCAGGGATGGGAAACTTTGGTCAAAGCAAGAGCCACATTCATTTAATTCTCACTGCCAGAGGGGCCAAATTGTAGTACACAAAAACGATTACAGTCAATTATGTCTCAAATTGAACTTAACATATACCACTGATCTAATATTATTACGGTCATATTTCTGGTTTTCATGGCAGATTTCATCATGTTTTCTTCATGTTTCCAATTAATTGATATGTAAAAATTGACCTGAGGGCCACGTTGAGGGTTGATGGAGGCCGCCAGCTGCCCAACCCTGGCCTAGTGGGCTAGTTTGCGTGCCCCAAGTACAGAGGCATCCAAGCAGCCCAGTATTGAATCCAACCTGTGGCTCCTTTGCAGCATGTCATTCCCCACTCTCTCTCTCTCTCTCTCCCCCCCCGTGATTTCTGACTCTGTCCACTGTCCTGTCTCTACAATAAAGGCATAACAATCCCAAAAATAAATCTTAAACAAATACGAAAATTGCATTTCACCTAAAAGAAAAACACCTCCCACAAGACCGTATCAGTAGCCACCTAGACACTTTGCAGATTGGCACTCAAAATCACTGAACTGTCCTCATAAATATCCTCCACACTCGTAGTAATAATCTGTGATAGAAGCTTGTGTCATGCTCCACAAATACTATCATTACTTTCAATTCCTTTTCTTCCATTGGCTGAAGAGGAACAAATCTGCAGCAACCTTCTGGTGGCATCACATCTAACACATGAGACAATATATGAACTCAGAGCTGAACCCAGAAAGAAAACTCAAGTTCAGTTAAAGTTAAAGACATGTCCACAATGTCCTTGTGATGAATGGAATAACAATGCTATGCTACATAAGTCTCAGTAAAAGTTGTATTGTTTGTGAACCGCTAAATGCTTGCGTGCAAAACCTACTCGGTTAAATAAGTTAGAAACACTTCGCTGCATTATAAAGAAGACATCCCCTAAATCTCCCCCCCAAAATACAAATAAATAAATCACCACATTTGAAGCGAGTGAGAGGTTTTACATGTTAGCAGACGTAAATGAGAACAGATACAGACGAGGAAGTCTTCCAAAGAGAGCGAGACCTGAGAGACAGCAGAGTGAGAATGAGCGGGAGAGCTCTGCAGATCTCAGCCTGATGAATAATTCATGGGCGGAGAGATGCCAGCGACCAGCCTGAGCTCCATCAGCAGAGGAGGTTTCTGGAGGGGGCACACAGGTGGAACCCGCAGGTGGGATGAAAGGGAAGGATGGTGCAGTCACCTTCAACTATCACCTCTACTCCGGCTAACTCTCCATCTGGTCTCACGTTCACTCTCTACCTGTTCACTAAAGGCTTTTTGTTTGAACATGTGCAGAGTCACCTTTTTTACCCTTTGCTGTCCTCTCTCTCTCTCTCTCTCTCTCTCTCTCTCCCTCTCTCTCTCTCTCTCTCTCTTTCTCTCTGACTGTGTGCAATGTGAGGGTCTGCAGTATATGAGCAGTAAGGATGGGCAGGCTGTGCACAACATAAGAGAAACTTACATTTACACAAAGTGTAGAAATTCAAACTCCCAGTGATTATTTTTGAAAAACTGGTCAATGTGTCCACGACTGTGGATTTATCTTGATGGTTGTATTTTGGGGGCTGCAGTTTTAAATGAATGCTTTTATTTAAATTAATCATGATGACAATATTTAAGATGGCTTTGATGCTGACTGGAACTCTCAAGAACAGCTATATATATATATATATATATTTTTGTTTAAAAAGGGCTCTGCATCCGCGGACTCCCTGTCAGCACCAAGCGGGGAGCCTCCGGTCTTGAAAAATGAAGCCGATGCAGAAGCGTAAAATCCTGCAGTACGTCAAGTGTCCACTAGAGGCTGGCTCGAACCCCTGAAGTCACATACACACCACATTCAAAAAAGTATTTTTACAGCAGAAATGAACATGTTTACAGCCTGCTACAAAAAAGAACAAATAGGCCTAACCCTATATCTACATTTCTCTCTACAGATCGAACATAGATCTAAGAAAGATATCGGCCAATTTATCGGCATCAGATTTTTTTCTCTCCCTAATATGGATATCGGTCGGGCCCTCGTGTTTATGCTACTGAAGCAGAACACCCTTCCTCCCCGTTATCTCATGCACAAAGTTGACTTCTGTCCCGTTTAAATCAATAAGATTTCCTCCGTTTGATGTCAGAGCTTGTTCTGTTAAAAGTTTGCAGCTACCCCAATCACAAAGATAACTAAAAAAAATAACCCTATGAGAGAAAGTATGGAACAATGGGAACAATGGGAGTACACCGAGTGGACAGGTAGAGACAGTGACTGATGAACAGGTCATAGGATATTTACAAAGGACGCTACAGTCTGGAAACAACACACTAAGCATACTTGTAAATAGACTGTCAGGGCTTCTATATTTGGTTGCTTTATGCAGTTTAAAAAAAAAATGTTCCTGTTATTGGTCCAACCTGTTTTCTGATTTCACCTCGTCCCGCCCTCTGCTCTGAGCTCATCATGGTCAGAGGTCATTAAAGCACAAAGATAAACATCACAGCACAGTGAAGAGAGACAGCTTTGATGTTCTCCGCTGTGGAGAGACAGAGCAACCTCTTCTGATCTTCAGCTCTGTTTGGATCATTGTTTTTTTCTTTTTGTGTGTGTGTGTGTGTGTGTGTGTGTGTGTGTGTGTGTGTGTGTGTGTGTGTGTGGCTTCCTCAGAGAATACGTATCCAAGGATTGTAGAGGCGGAGAGTGGAGGAGTTTGTTTTAACTAAAGGACCTTTTCAGAGCCTCGGTTTGAGTGCCTACTGACACCAGAACACTTGATGTAAAGATTTATAAAGCTGCGTATAACCCCTAACTCTAATCACCATTTCTAAAATAGAACCAAAAACAAGATGAAAACCTGGACAGATAGAAATGATTTGTTTCCGGGGAAGCTAAAATTCACTTTAAATGATGTCCAATCTTTACTTTAGTTTGACCCCTGCGAGGTTGACCGATGACTTGAGACCTTTCCGATTTTCGGGACTTGTGCTGTATGATAAAGAAGAGATATATATATGTAAAAAAAAAGAGAGGTTGTAAAAATCGTCCGTTAGAGGAAAGAAAATCCAGTTTTAAAATCCTTGATGTGTTTTATCAATGACATTTGGCTGCACTCCCTGCTCCCCCCGCCCTTCCTCCTGTTTTTCTCTTCTTTCCATTGAAAACCGCTCCGCCATCCCAGACTATTTTTATCCAACATTTCATTACCATAATAAAACACATGCATGAAAAAAAAAGATAAACTCAAAGAGACAGCGCAGCCAGAAACCTGGATTTGGGAGGCTTATTTTCATCTTTCTTTCTTGTCCTCTCTTCTTTTATGTTGCTCTTTTCTTTTCGCTCAGAGAAATGGAAAGAGACATGCCTTTTCATTCAGCCTGCGCCTCATTATGGTGCTTTTCAGGTCTGCTCCTTTGTATGGGGGCCAGCCCTGAGCCGCCGTGCACAGGCATAGTAGGGCACAACGGTGGATTACCCAGACTCGCGTCAACACTCAACCACCAACCACTCCGGGGAAAGCCCCTGCCAAGTGTAGCATGAACGCTACATGCTTAAATAAGTGTAGCCAAACAGCCGTGCCCAGACTAAACCAACAGGAACAGCTGTTGTGCTGCAGACATCAATGTGAACAATACAGCCAGGGCTTCAACCCCGGGACACGCCTATCATCAAACTGGACAGAATGTATAGCTGTCCACTGATAATCAGCATGAGGTGTGTAGTCTAGCGGCACAGGGCACCAAACTGAACGCCAATACGATTTAAACGTTCAGCACTGATGGAGGTAATGTTTTTGTCGCTGACAAGCCTGAGGTCATCGGCCGCTATAGAAACAAAAACACAAACTGTGGCGTCTCTTTGCTTAACATTTGGCCTGTAATGAATGTAGTGTGTACTTCTGTTTGAGCAGATAAATGACATACATGTGCTGAGTTCAAAGCTGTAATGCCGAGGTGAATGAATATATTCTTCATTCACACCATTTTATTTAACCAGGTAATTATCCCATTGAGATCAAGATCTCTTTCACAAGGGTGACCTGGCCAAGAGACACACGTCATAAATAAAAAGCACAGAAAATATGACGCTTCTTATTTGTAGTTTACTTTGTCTCACTGAGGCCGCTTCATTCATGACTATTTGGTGTCTGAGGCTGAGAAAGATCAACACAAACACTATCCACACACTGAAGCTGCTCCGATCCAAATGAATCCATTTGTCTCCCAGTGATATCCTCGATAGTTCACCTCAGCTCTTAAAAGCCTTAAAGCTTCTGTTAACTTTTTTGTTTCTGTCTGACATGTATGTGTCGGTGCAGTCTCTCATCAAACTAACTTGAGTCTGTAACCAAGAGACAACAGAAGTGACTAGCTGCATTAGAGCATTTCATTTTTCTCTCCAAAAGATTTTGGGAGACCAAAAACTGGGAGAAAAGGAGAATGAATGTTGGATTTACATTCAGCAGAACCCAAAATTCTAGATTCTGCCACCAGGGGGCTCTTCATCAAAACAATAACAAAAAGAGGTTGGTGGGGAATCATGGGAGTGATTCTCTCTGACCACCGGCAGACACCGAGCCACCACCATCGGACCGAGTCGTCATTCATGCACGGCCTGCTCCGACCTCCACCTCAGCGGCAAGGAAGTGTGGACAACAGGAACACGAGGAATACAACGGAGAAATCCTTCCTGCATATTATCCCATATACTTTTTGATAAAGCGTCTTGAGGTAACACTCGTTATGAATTGGCGCTACAAAAGACGGTGACTGATTGATTGAAAACGAACTCCAAGTTGGCCGTAGTCAAGCCGAAGAGGGGGAAACCGACCTGAGGGTCCAAGTATCATTTACATTACGTTGTTTTTTATCACAGCAGCTGTCAGTAGCAGTTCCAGCTTCCTCGTGTAGCGGTTTCCATGGCAACGATAAACATGTCACGTCCCGTTACATCTATAAAATTAAGATTTTTTTCTGGCTTTGATAACTGTTGGAAATATTTGAGGTAATGTAAGTACTCAACAAAAAAAAAATATTACATAGGTTTAGTCAAAACACAAAATACAAAAAGCTATCTAGGTGGTTTTTGAGTTTGGCGAGAGAGAGAGGCGGAGCAGCGAGAAGAGGGACGCACAGAGAGAGGAGAAATTGTTATTTTAACCGAACATAAACTATATCGATAGAAACGATATTGTCTTACCCTTTAAAAAAATATACTGATGTATCTTAGTAACTGGATATATCCCCCAGCCGTCTTTCACACACACACATACACACACACACACACACACACACACACACACACACACACACACACACACACACACACACACACAAAAGATGTGTGGCACTTTATGTGTGTGTGTTGTGTATATCTGTGGGCTCAGCAGTTGGCAGAATGGAGCTGCAGTCAGGTGGTCATCTATCAGAGCTGTACTCTCACCCTCTCCAGCTCCCTCCTGGGACACTGAGACAGATGCCCGCTCTATCACTGCTACATATAGAGCGTGTTGTGGTTAGTCACCGTTTCTCCCACTAACCTCTGTGAGTTATAGTTTACGAATGAACACCAAATCTGCACGTTAAGACAAATCTACTGTTTGTTTGAATACGTGTTTTCAATAGAACAAGAGATCACTTTAATGTCTTTCCTCCGTATCTTACCACAAACATCTGCAGCTATTCACACCGTGGTGTCGTCGTAAGGATGGGCAATAAAACGCTGAAGGCAGCTACTGTAAAGTTCTTTACTGCCAGGATTGTTGATTAGATTCCCAGCAGGGAAATTGAATCTGCAGGCTACAATTCTCAAGAGGAAACGAGGACAAAAAAAAAAACCCAGCAGCACCCGGTTGTGAGCTGTGATAGTGAGCGACAAAGCATGAATCATGTCAAACCCCACGGAAAAATGGTTTTGTCTCTCTGACCTTTAAAGACTTTATATGTGATTTATTTTGATCCAGCAGATGTCGCCCTTGAGCACCAGCATGAAACCAAAACAACTCGCGCTGCATTGTTGTGTTAGCATGTTAATGCTAGCGATCTTTATTATGCTGGTATCTTCACACTGCATGTAAATTTACCTGAAATGAGCGTGATCTAGAAACACAGTTAAGCAGTGAGTACAGTATGTTATTCTTCTTTTCTCTAGTCCCTCAATTAAAGAACTTTTATACACGAGGGGAGGAGTCAGCCGGCCGTCCTGGCGATGTAAACAAAGTGAAGATAGGACTCTGAAAACTCTGAAAACATCACAGACAGTGGGACTCGGGTGTTACACCCATTGTAGACAGTCATGACTCAGAGTTATTTTCAGAGGATAGACTTGATTTATATTATATTATAGTGTAAAAAATCACAAATAAAGACTTTAACAAGAGAAAGACCCCGAAAGAGCTCAAAGTTTGAACTCTTGTGTTAGAAAAGGCTGTGATGAGGAGAGAGAGCAGCTGAAGAGGCGTTTATGTAGCACCTATAGAAGCTGTGAGGCGTTTCACTGTTCAGGTCTCTTCCTTCTATCTGGCTCATTCACAAAAAAAAATAGCTACACCTGCTGGTATTGCAAGCTCATCAGTATATTCTTACTTACCAAAGCTTTCGTACAATAGGGGGATCCAACGCATGCTAAACAGAGTACAGTGTCTGCATATTAATGCACGGGGCATGTATTGACAAAGAGGACAAAAGAGAGGGGGCAAGCTGTCTTGTACCACAGATGTCTTGTCATCAAAAGAGCGGGACAAAGCAGAGGAGCATTATAACAAGCTTATATGTGTTATTAAGCTGCCAGGCAAAAAAGAAAAGAAAAGGCGGGTTCAGTTAGTGTTAAGAGCTTGAGCTAAAATTTCTCCCTCGTCCACTTTTTGCCCCCCCCCCCCTCTCTCTTTCCCTCCTGTTGTTGCTTACTCAGCCCTCAGGGAGACTCCTCCATGAGACCAGCCCTGGCTTGGTTTCAGAGGGGCTTGAGTTCGGCTGCTGATGGTAGAGGCGTGTGTGTGTGTGTGTGTGTGTGTGTGTGTGAAAGAGATAAAAAGAGAGAGTATGCCAAGTACATGAACATGCAAATATGCCAGCATTACTTAATAGCTACAATTAAAAATCAAGACTTAAATCAAGCTTGAATTCAGTATCCTGCAAAGACTGAGAGGAGGAGAATCAATATGAACATTTTCTATTATTAATAATGATAATAATAATAATAATGATAATAATAATAATAATAATGATAATAATAAATTTATTTATAAAGCGCTTTAAATCAAAGTGCTGTATGAAGCAATACAGTTAAAATACAGGAAAAACATACAGAGAAATCATGACTCATACTCAACAGTAAACAGATGGGTCTTTAACTTTGCTTTAAAAACCTCAACAGAACAAGCCGGCCTGATGTCCAGAGGTAAACTGTTCCAAAGTGTCGGTGCACGGAAAGAAAAAGCCCGCTCACCAGCTGTCTTCTTTCTGACCTTTGGGACACTCAGAAGACCCCGTCCCCTGAGAACGCAGGGCTCGGGCAGGCACATAGGGGTTCACCAGGTCGGTAAGATTAAAACATCAACATGTAAGCCACTCATTGGTTACTCTAAAATGTATTCATTTTTTAATCCTCAGTGTAAATTTGATATTAGTATTTATTGAATAACAGTTGTATAATAATTAATGAGCAGACCTGGAACAACTGTACGTTAAAGTCTGTTATGAAACAGAAGAAGGGATCAGGGATGATTGTTTAATTAATAATTTACATGTTCATTATTAATGAGGGCCCGACTGAAGAGATCTTAGGGGCCGATACCGATACCAATATTAGGGAGAGAAAATGTTTTTATCGCTCTATCTTTGATCTGTCAAGTTGTGTCTGAAGGCTGTTCAACATGAATCTGGTTCTGCTCAGTTTGTTCAAAATGTGACTTTGCTAAATGTTGCCAATAATAATAATAATAGTGATAATAATATTAATTAATTAATTGTATCTGTATAGCACTTTTACAAATAAGGCTTTACAAAGTGCTTTGACATGTGCAGAAACTCATACAACAACAAAACAACGGAGGTTAAAGTCCTCATCACAGCAGCCAAGGGTTCGAATCCAACCTCTGCTCTTTTCTACATGTCATCCCCCCACTCTCTCTCCTCCCAACATTTACTGTCTCTGTTCAGCTGTCCTATCTAATAAAGGCAAACATTTAAAAAAAGCTACTTTTCAGTTCGATAAATCAAAGGATAAAAAAAAAAGATGATACAGTAGATACACGCTCTCCTATCGGTCTGTCTCACACCGAGTGTTTCTTCAATGCAAACACACACAACCCTGCAGTCCTTTTTACACTTCTGTCTATCTGCAGTATTGACAAACACAGACTGCACAAACACACCTTAATCATGCACACACACACACACACACACACACACACACACACACACACACACAGCTGTTGAAAAAAACATTTTCTGTATTCATGAGGAGGGCACGTTGAGTTCCTCACTGCAGCTCTTCCCTGATTCTGTAGTCAGCACTTACAGCACATGGCTCTGATCTATAGGCATGTGCACGCTAGAGCAGCGGCTAAAAGACAGACAAACACACACACACACACACACACACACACACACACACACACACACACACATCTTGTACTTTTATACACACCTTTTGCATTCATTCAGCCCTGCACATTGCTTCACAAATGACCTGCACACAAGGCGGTCCAAATAAAGAGATCCGCTCATGCACAGCAGGAAAGCAGAACGTGTCTATAAATAGCACCCTATTGGCACCCCCACTGATATCATTATTCCTTTCTTCATCCTTATCAGCGGTGTGGGGCTCATTCAATTGGTGGACAGTCAAGCCGCTTTCATGGAGCTTTTCCTCGCCTCCCCATCGACACCACGTTTCCCTCTTTTCATTTTCTGTCCTCCCTCTCTGATACTTCCATCTTGCGTCTCCAGGTCCCTTCCCCTCTCTTCCTCCTCCTCCTCTTCATCCCTCTCTCTCTCTCTCTCTCTCTCTGTCAGTTTAGGATGTAGCGCTGAGGAGCGACAGCGACCACAGAGTAGAGAGAAAGAGATGAAGGAGGAGAGGAGGGCACGTCTCAGTGGAGAACCTTCATCACAGAACAATAAGCCCGCTGATACAGGAGATGTAATGACACCAACCAAACCAAACAAGAGATGAAACGAGGCAAACACAGAAAATACAAATAAATAGAAGGGATTGAATAATGCAACAACAACAACACAGAGGAGAACTAAAGTGGTGAAACAGTTAAGGGTGAGACTAAGGACAATCGCCACAGTAATCATCTGTAGCTTTAAAAAGTTTCCTCAGCTGATTTTACTGCATCACTTAAATACGTGAGAGCAGAACGATATGTTGTTTTACAATCGTGATGTACTGAGGCCCAGGACGTGTGATTACAGTCAATGTGCTTGTGTTTTTTATTTTTATTTTATTTATTTTTCTATTTTATTTTATTATTTTTTTCTATTTTACATTTTTAAATCATATTTTATATATTGTAATATCTTCTTATACTGTATTATTTAAGTTCTTGCTAGTTCTGCTTTATTTCCTTGTTAATTGTTTAGCACCATACACTAAGTCAAATTCCTTGTATGTGTAAATGTTCTTGGCAATAAACCCTGATTCTGATTCTGATTCTGATTCTGATTCTGATTCTGATTCTGATTCTGATTCTGATACTTTTGTGTTTTTTTATGGAAACCAAAATCGACACTTAGTCCGTTAGTTCCGTTGTTTCCACGACTGATCTACAATTAAAGTCTGTCTGATATCACCTTCAGTAGTCAGAGAACTGACCGTGTGCTTGCATGAATACGGTCAATGCCACAGATACACCTGTCCGGTATGATACTGAAGTTAGACATTCAACCACCATATTTGAAATAAACACGGTGCCGCTGCAGCAGCTCCTACTTCCTGTGTTCGTTAAATACAGTGGCCACATGTACGGAACATTATGCTGATTGTTAACTTTTAGTGGCTATTCATGCAACAGCTGTGTGAATTACATGCAGGCAGCCCAAGACGGTGACATGTTGTTTCATTAGAAGTTCAGAATTAGATTCAGAAATACTTGATTTATCCACGGGGAGGATTAGTGCTATCACAGGTCTGCTCATGTAGAATTAAAATACCTTTGAACATCTTTAGAAATGCTTGATGACCTATACATAACACAACTTTATTCTTTAAGTTAAGAAGAAACTTGTCGCTCCATCTTTCCTCCTATTTCTCCGTCGCTGCTTGCTGTAAATAATAAATAACGGAGTATCGAGTGGAACTTTTTAACACGAGAGATGTAGTCGTTGTGTTTGTGTCTGTGCGTGGATTGAGCAGATTAAAAAAGTTGTTTGCTGCAAAAACTAAATTAGTTTATAGGGAAAAACACATTTGATATAAATACAAACTTAATATTAAAATATACCCTAAGATACGAGTAAGAAAAAAGATAAGATAAGATAATAATTCATTTATCCCACAACGGGGTAATTTACAGTGTTACAGCAGCAAAGAGCAAAGACTGCAAACAAAAAGTGAACACAGTACAATTTAAATAAAAAAAGAAAAATTAATAATGTACAAAAAAATAGATACGTAGATACCACAATATAGATTTAAAAAAATAGATTTAAAAAAAAAAAAAAATAGATCAGCTGAGCTGCAGTTTTGACAAAATACGGTATGTCGATACCCTTTGTACCCTCCAAGATATTTGGGGTGACTCAAGTTTGTGGGGCCTCTGGTGATTCCCTCCCCTGCTAAACAGATTTCCATGCTGATTTAAATCACAGCGTCACTTCTTCATGACTCATCACCGTAGTGCTTTAACATGAGTGAAGACAACAGACAGCGGGATGATGTAGAGGAAGTAAAGAGATGAAGCGTGATGAGAGGTGAAACTGACACCCAGCTGGAGTGAATTAATACATTTACTCTGCACTTTACCTTGTTAGAGAGATTTTATATTCTTCAGTTTATCAGATATGATGTAGCATCATAACAGAACCTCTGTATAATGACATTGTTACTGTGGGCCACACATCGTGTATCGTATCATACTGTATCTCATCGTGTTGTTTCATGATGTTTTGTACTGTACCGACAGTACCCTGTGGTTCCATCCCCCTGTATTTCTACCTCTACCTGTAATGTCGTCTATCATGAGTCCTAAGCGTAACATATGACTTGTTAGGGGGACTTTACTTCTTCTTTTTAGAATTATTGCCACTAAATTAATTCTAAATAAGATCTATACTTGGGCCGGGATAAAAGGAGGAGGAAGTGTTTTATATCCAGAAATGATGCATGGTGCTGGCTTTAGATGTGAGCAGACTCTGAAAGTAGGTTAATACACTTAATGTGGAAAAATGATCTGCCAAGAAAGTAATTGGCTGACGGTGCTGTTTTGAAGAAGTTTACGTCGCTAAAAAAAATGAAGATGGATCAATTTGATGCCGTCAGAGCAACAGTGAAGATGAAATGTTGTGCAGCGCAGAGTTTATGAACACAATCTTGTTTTTGACCTCTTGATTCCTCTCTCCCCGTGTACTTCACTGGTCTATCTCTGTTGCTGCAGGAACATGTCTTTAGGATAGAAAAACAAGCCGCTAAGTTCAGGTTCAGTGCCTCCATTACAGCTGTGAGCCCTCCTTGTTTGATGCTCCAACAGCTCACCTTAAGAGTGTAATGCACACTGTGAGTCGGGGGTAAAACCTCACAGACTCCCGGCCCCCCTCTGTTACTCCACATCTAAATTAACTTTCCTCTCGCATTATTCAAGCAAGAGGAGGCGCGTACAATACCGACTGCACACAGCTGCACACCTGTGGCCTGAGAAAAACACACTTCTCGTTCTCACAAAGAATGTATCCCCCCCCCCCCCCCCCCTGCAAATACCAACAGTAGAAAAGTCCCCCCCGGACCCTCAACTGAAACAGGAAGAGAGCACTTGAATCGGGGGGTATGATGGGGAGAGTGGCTCGAGGAGGTTGTCAAAGCCGAGTACAAATAAAGCAGCACACACATGGGGAGGCGGGCGGGGGGGGGGGGGGGGTCAGTTCAAGGACTAAAAAGAAAGAAAAGCAGAAGAGCATAAAGAAATGTGAGCGTCTTGAAAAAACTGGAGAGCTGGATAGAAAAAAAAGAGTACAAAGGAGAGACGAGAGGAGAGAGCGGAAAGGTTTGGATTTGATGAGTGCGAACATTGTAACTGAAGCTGTACGCGCTGAGAGGGGTCAAGAGGGAGAGAAAAGCGGTAAGTGAAAAGGTGATACACTGTTGGCCCTGCTGAAGGAACATGTTTGTACTGGGAGGCACAATGTGTGGGAAATGAATCATCATTAGTGAGAGGTAAGCTGCTGAGTCCAAATATTTTGGGATCAAAGGAAGACGGACTGATAAACCAACTATTTGAAGAGAGGGACGACGCTGTATGTGCTCTGTGAAAGGAAAAGAAACGTCTAATATATATATAGAGAGAGAGAGGACAACAAAACAATCAACACTCTGCAAAATAATCAGAGCAAGAGTTTCCCCTCCGACGAATGTGAACACATCTCGTCAGCAGCTGTGCAGCAGTCATGTCACTTTAAAGTTGACTAAAAATAATTCATAAAGAGGATACAAAGTGCAGTTTTTGCAAAGCGTGGAACTATGAAGGACACCCTATTGTGTAAAAACTGTTCACCGGCGCTATTCCTACCTGAAAGGACGACGGGGCACTCTCTGCTTCAAGAGTGCTGAATGTATACAACAGCTGACAAAAATGTCCTTATCAGCACATTTAAAAAAGTCTATATACAGAAGCCATGCCTCAAAATAGTCCCAGCCTTACAGAGCACGTTGGCTACCATTTGAATAAATGGAGCATGAAAGAGGGATGAGCAGCCAACAAAGTGCCAAACTAGACTAGATACCATCCACCCCGTGCCCTCCTCAATCTGTCACAAACACACTTTGCATTCCACTTTCCCTTTTTCTCCATCTTTGTGTTCATTCTTTGTCATCACTTTCTTCATATTCAAATGCTCTTCCTCGCTCTGTGTTCTGCTAGTGATGCCTGACGTGTGTTCTCACCCAGGTACTCTTCAGCTCTCACACACATTACATTACAATGCCTGTGTGTGTGCGATGTCAGCACTTCATCCTCTTTAAAGGGCATATATGGATATACGTTGAATGCTTGTTTTTGAAAGTCTGCTGAAGAAAATATTCTTCTTGTACCTACCCGGTTGTGCACAAATTATCAAATCATTAAGAACGCATTAATAAGCCACACAATTGCATAGGTTGGAATTTTTTTTTGAGTCAATAAACTCTCCTACATCCATCCATTATCTTTAACTGTTTTTTCCCGTTCCGGGTCGCTGGGAATTGGAGCCGATCCCAGCTGTCATTGGGTGAGAGGCTGACTGTGCAGTCAATCACAGGGCTGACAGACAACCTGCCACACTCACATTCACACCTACAGGTAATTCAGAGTCACTAATTAACCTAACGAGCATGTCTTTGGACTGTGGGAGGAAGCCGGAGTACCCAGAGAGAACCCACACATGCACATGGAGAACATGCAAACTCCACATAAAGAGGCTCCTGTCCGACGGGGATTAGAACCAGGAACCTCCTCGCTGTGAGGCAACAACACTAACCTCTAATGTACAACACTGTGCAGCCCACAATAAACCCCCCTGCATCGAAAAAAATACTCTTAAGCATTAAGGGTGTCTCACTCCATGGCTGGAAATAGTCCCCATAAAATACAGAATGTATTCCTGTCTGAATGATGCTTGCTAAGATCCAGAGGTGTCAGAAGTATTCACAGTCATTACTCAGGTAGAAGTATAGATACCAGGGTTTAAAAAGACTTCTGTAGAAGTTGAAGTATCAACTCAAGCTTCTGACTCAAGTAAAAGTGTAAAAGTACTGGTTTCAAAAGTATAAAAGTATAAAAGTAAAAGTAATGTAAGGGGGAAAAAATGCCATTAAGGACAAAAGCTTTGGCCGCGCCACCGGGGCTTATAGTGCACTACCCCACCTCCCCAAAAAACATTTTTCTAAAGGCCATAATGACTATGATGTTATATTAAAATGTTGAAAAATTTGGGATGCACCCGTTTCAGCCGCATTCATGCCCATTGAAAATGAACGCATTTTAGTACAATGCAAATACATTAAAGAACCATTTATGTGAACTACTGAGCATTAACGTGTGATTCATGGAGCGGAAGATATGATGACTAGTTGTCTGTAAGTATTGTAATGGTGCAAAAAATCCAACCTCAGAGGCATGTTATCAATGTACAAAAATGTACATCCAAGCTGAGCTGCAGGAATCTGTGAGGGCAAAACTGGACAAGAAAATTGGTTTACCCAGGGCAGGCTTAGTAACAATTACCCTTGTATGGTCAAATTCACTCAATCCGGATGGTGCGATTTATCTGGATAGGTTTTTTTTTTTTGTTGAATGAAAACAAGCCAAAATGAAATAGGAGTAACGAGGCTATTTTTAAAATGTAAGGAGTAGAAAGTACAGATAATTGATAATTGGATTTTAAATCAATTTGTTGTTGTTTTTTCTATAATGGTAATTAAGGCAGTGTTTTTGCCTGCCAGTCTGCCATCACCTCTGCAGCTGGATTATCCACCAGTTTTGTTTTGGGACAATAAAAACCCTTTAAACCAGCTCCTCCCCAGATGAAGACAAAGGGACATACAGTACACTGCACACCGTCAAGCACTTTGATGCAACCACAGATTTTTGATTTGGGGCTCTATTAAATGAAAAATGTACTTAACTAGAGAGGAACAAAGAAAATCACCAGGGGGTGACGGGAACAAACTAATAATGATTAATTGGATGATGAGGAAAATAAGTTGAAAGTCTGTTTTTGACTTCTGGATCCTCATCGAAAAAAGACAAACTAGAATAGCGTAATCCTTTAGCAAGTGGAATAAGAGAGGCTGAATTGATCCCACACATGACCTTTCACATGAATAAAGCTGTCCTCATGAATGTATATGACCATGCACGCTGACTGCAGCCCACGCCGAGCCTGCTCATACCGCAGTATGCTGGAGTATTATAACACACACACAGTGAAACATGACGCCGTTCTCACCATGAAAAAAAGACAAGAAAGCGTTTTCATACTGTGAGAATAACAAAAGGAGTACTACTTAAGAAAGAGGGGCGTGCAGGTCCTCCTCTTCCTCCTCTGTACGTAAAACTTACATAAGTCTACAATGAAAATGTGCAAGGATGACGTCATCAGAAGACTGTAGGAGTGAATGCTTCTTTGACAAACTGCAGCAGCACTGTTTTTATGAAGCTAAACATTAACACACGTCACAGTAAATGTAACTCAAATGAATCCAATTCATTCAGAGTATCAATAGCAAAGTTGGTTCTATCATGAAATTAAAATCACTTCTGCTCGTTATAAATGGCCGTGTGCATCTTGAGAGCTGGAAGACGGCGCTCACCTCTCCTGCCATTAAATCATTTATGGCCCTGCAGTGCTTTGGACCTCACAGTACCAGACCTGCCTCCACCAATCTGCATCTCCACTCTGACAGAGAACACACACACACACACTGCTGGACTCAGTGTTTTAACCCTGCGCTAGAATTATTCTCTGCAGACGGCAATAACAAATGCTCATTCAAGCAGCCACACACACACACACACACACACTCAAAAACACTCAGGCAGTCAGGGTTTATTTGCGTCTCCCTGCTCCTGGTGCATACACCTGTATCCTCTGCTAACCTCAGAGGCAGCATCAATCTATAAAATATGTCCAAATCCTTCTTGTCTTGCTCTGATCGTCTGTTTCTTTGAGCAGCAGTCCGCACCCCCTATCAGCACAGAGTCCTGGAGAGGGTCTGGTCAAGCTCGGTACACTTCCTTGGACCTGGTACGCTTGGAAGAGGTGTGCTTTGGAACGGAGTGTGATGGATGTATCGGACAAAAATGACTCAAAATAAGACAAAAAGTCAGAAAAGTATCTGTCATGTCCTTTTTTTTTTTTTTTTTTTGTCTTTTACTTTTTTACCAGTCTTGCAAACTAAGCACGCTTCATAATCCTGTAAAGCCATGCATTTGTTGTATTAAGGCGTTATGTACAAGAGGTAACCGTGCTCTGCTTCGGTTAGTCCTGGAGCAGTGTGAGTGCAGGCCAGGGGAGGAATGGGGAGGAATGATAGTTAGCCCGGAATTCCCACCCCCTGTTTGCAAGCTACTTATATGAAACTTAATGCATTAACAAGCCTTGTAGAGTCTGCATAAGGTGAAATGAGTAGAGGCAGCTCCACTCAAAGATTTCACCTTGATAGAACACTGGCTCGGACTCTTTCCTCATTTGTTCATCACTTTGGACAAAAGCATCTGTCAATTGAATAAACGTGAATGCATGCATTAATATAAGCCAGTAGTTGAGCTCTGCATAATCTACTCTGCTGGTGCGTCTATTTATAGGAGCCATCCAAGTTAAGTATGCAGAGAAGATGGAGAGATGTGTTGGGTTTATGAGGCAGGCGCAGAGACATGCCAATGCTTTATTGGCAGCTTGACAAATGTTTCCCTCATGACAAATAAATGGGGGGGGTTGCGGATCATATGTAGGCCCTTAATCCATCCACCCTGGATGATCTGAGGATAAGAACAACAGATACCTACAGATAATATGAATACAATTTCATATTATTAACAAGTGATTCACAAAATATACTGTCATTGAGACTTCTGGAAAACGATATCCATTTTTAACCTTTTCCCCACTGAATTCCATCTCTCTGTTTATCAAGCCCAGGACTGAACAAGAGCAGAAATCCTTTATGAATAATTGATGACTCTGCATAACAGTATTGCAGAACAGCGTTGAATTGCTGCACTGGATGAGAGGGAGAGGCGGGTGTGAACACAGCCAGTGTGTGTACTGCTCATTCCACTGGTATCTAGGGCAATGTGTGACTGTGTGTGTGTTTGGGATAAACACAACACAACCGACTCCTTGTGATGGCAGTGCAGTGCCTCGTCCTTCACACTTTCTCTCCTC